>NC_082395.1:24616610-24658454 GCF_031168955.1 Gadus macrocephalus | reverse complement strand
CCGGTAGACGAGAGGGTCGCCTCCATGCGCCTAAGGGTTGTAGGGGGGAAAACTCTGACTGTTGTTTGTGCGTATGCACCAAACAGCAGCTCAGAGTACTCGGCCTTCTTGGAGACCCTGAATGGAGTCCTGTATGGGGCTCCAGTAGGGGACTCCGTAGTTCTGCTGGGAGACTTCAACGCCCACGTGGGCAACGATGGAGACACCTGGAGAGGCGTGGTGGGGAGGAACGGCCTCCCTGATCTAAACCCGAGCGGTCGTTTGTTATTGGACTTCTGTGCTAGTCATGGATTATCCATGACAAACACCATGTTCGAACATAAGGGTGCTCATAAGTGTACCTGGTACCAGAGTACCCTAGGCCGAAGATCGATGATCGATTTCGTGATCGTGTCATCTGATCTGAGGCTGCATGTTTTGGACACTCGGGTAAAGAGAGGGGCGGAACTGTCAACCGACCACCATCTGGTTGTGAGTTGGATCAGGGAATGGGGGAAATTTCCGGATAGACCTGGTAAGCCCAAACGAGTAGTGCGGGTGAACTGGGAACGTCTGGAGGAGGCCCCCGTCCTAGGTATCTTCAACTCACACCTCCGGCGGAGCTTTTCTGGCATTCCTGTGGAGGTTGGGGGCATTGAGCCGGAGTGGGCGGTGTTCAAAGCCTCCATTGCTGAAGCTGCGGTGGCTAGCTGTGGCCTCAGGGTCTTAGGCTCCTCAAGGGGCGGTAACCCTCGGACACCGTGGTGGACTACGGTGGTCAGGGAAGCCGTCCGACTGAAGAAGGAGGCCTTCCGGGATATGATATCCTGGAGGACTCCTGACTCGGTTGCAGGGTACCAACAGGCTCGAAGGGCTGCAGCGGCTGCCGTGTCGGAGGCTAAGCAGCGGGTGTGGGAGAAGTTCGGAGAGGCCATGGAGAAGGACTTTCGGTCGGCACCAAAGTGTTTCTGGAAGACTATCCGGCACCTCAGGAGGGGGAAACTGGGAACCATCCAAGCTGTGTACAGTAAGGATGGGACTCTGTTGACCTCAACTGAGGAGGTCGTCGGACGTTGGAAGGAACACTTTGAGGAACTCCTAAATCCGAATAACACGCCCTCTATGTTGGAGGCAGAGCTCGAGGTTGATGGTGTTTCGTCGTCAATTTCCCTGGTGGAGGTCACTGAGGTAGTCAAACATCTCCGCAGTGGCAAAGCCCCAGGGATTGATGAGATCCAGCCAGAAATGCTAAAGGCTCTGGGTGTTGAGGGGCTGTCATGGTTGACACGCCTATTCAACATCGCGTGGGAGTCGGGTACAGTGCCAAAGGAGTGGCAAACCGGGGTGGTGGTTCCCCTGTTCAAAAAGGGGGACCAGAGAGTGTGTGCCAATTACCGGGGTATCACACTTCTCAGCCTCCCTGGTAAAGTCTACTCCAAGGTGCTGGAAAGGAGGGTTCGGCCGATCGTCGAACCTCAGATTGAAGAGGAACAATGCGGTTTTCGCCCCGGACGTGGAACTACGGACCAGCTCTTCACTCTCGCAAGGATCCTGGAGGGGGCCTGGGAGTATGCCCATCCGGTCTACATGTGTTTTGTGGATCTGGAGAAGGCGTATGACCGGGTCCCCCGGGAGAAACTGTGGGAGGTGCTGCGGGAGTATGGGGTAAGGGGGTCTATCCTCAGGGCCATCCAATCTTTGTACTCCCAAAGCGAGAGCTGTGTTCGTGTTCTCGGCAGCCAGTCAGTTTCGTTCTCAGTGGGTGCTGGTCTCCGCCAGGGCTGCGCCTTGTCACCAATCCTGTTTGTGATATACATGGACAGGATATCGAGGCGTAGTCGTGGTGGGGAGGGGTTGCAGTTCGGTGGTCTGAGGATCTCGTCACTGCTTTTTGCAGATGATGTGGTCCTCATTGGATCATCGGCCTGTGACCTTCAGCACTCACTGGATCGGCTGGCGGCCGAGTGTGAATCGGCTGGGATGAGGATCAGCACCGCTAAATCTGAGGCCATGACTCTTAGCAGGAAACCGGTGGATTGCTTACTCCGGGTAGGAAATGAGTCCTTAGCCCAAGTGAAGGAGTTCAAGTACCTCGGGGTCTTGTTCGCGAGTGAGGGTACTATGGAGCGTGAGATTGGCCGGAGAATCGGAGCAGCAGGGGCGGTATTGCGTTCGCTTTACCGCACCGTTGTAACGAAAAGAGAGCTGAGCCGCAAGGCAAAGCTCTCGATCTACCGGTCGATCTTCGTTCCTATCCTCACCTATGGTCATGAGGGCTGGGTGATGACCGAAAGGACGAGATCGCGGGTACAAGCGGCCGAGATGAGTTTTCTCAGAAGGGTGGCTGGCGTCTCCCTTAGGGATAGGGTGAGAAGCTCAGCCATCCGTGAGGAACTCGGATTAGAGCCGCTGCTCCTTTACTTAGAAAGGAGTCAGCTGAGGTGGTTCGGGCATCTGGTAAGGATGCCCACTGGGCGCCTTCCTTGGGAGGTGTTTCAGGCACGTCCAGTGGGGAGGAGACCTCGGGGAAGACCCAGGACTAGGTGGAGAGATTATATCTCAACACTGGCCTGGGAACGCCTCGGGATCCCCCCGTCAGAGCTGGTCAATGTGGCCCGGGAAAGGGAAGTCTGGGGCCCCCTGCTTGAGCTGCTCCCCCCGCGACCCGACCCCGGATAAGCGGTCGAAAATGAGATGAGATGAGACCATCAGTAAATCACCGATCAATGCCATTTTGTTTTTAAGACTCGATAAGTAGATTGCCGAACACAGAGCTCTTGCGTGTTGCTGACGGATTTCACAATCTTTGTGTTCGCCAATCTACTTATCGAGTCTTAAAAACAAGATGGCGTCGATGGGTGAACCACTGATAGTATTGTGTGTATAAAATGTCCTTTTTAATAAACAATCTGTACACTTACAAAGTTATCAATGCCTTGTTTTATATGTTAAGACCCTGATTATACTACCAAAGAAGTGTCTCTCTCTCTCTCTCTAGCCTTTTAAGTGGTTTAAAATACCGATTTTGTTTTTACCAAAACAAATGCCCCTATCGTTCCAAGTTTATAACATTTTGATAGAATCGGCTAAAAAAAGCCAACTTTTTTGCTCCAATACGAACATTCCAACTCATACCAAACATATCCCAAATCCATTTTACACCGGATTTCTCCTTTAAGACCTCCAGATAGGGTTTTACTAGTGGGAACTTCTTCAAGGCTCTCGTCACGTATTTTAGAACTTAGAAGTTGTAATCCGAACGGTTTGCCACCGTGGGTTTGAGCTGTAAAAACTGTTCTTGAATAATATTCAGTTTATTAATGTAGTGAGGGTTTTCCCACTTCCCTGGAGCACCAGAGGGTCGACAGATCCCTTTCAGATACACCTTGCCAAAGGGCCCATTTGCATTCACATCGGCGCTCCGGTACACAGGTGAATTCATTTGCTGAAAATAGAATTCCCAATGATGTGTTTTTGATTTGACACAACTATTGATCTTCTGAGTTTATCCACAGTGCTTGATGCAGGCTAGTTTTTTACTTTGGCCACGAGCAGACAAGAATGTCGGTTATACCTCATCCACCTAGCTTGACAAATAACAGTGTTCCAGAGTTGTCAACATTAAGAGCTCCTTCATTTCTGCAGAGTCCAACGTCCATCCACCTCCCCTTATCCGGTGGAGCGCCAGAACTCATCTGAACCCACTGAACAAAAACCTTCTGAAGTGTCCGGTAATCTGTTCTTCAACAGTTAACGAAAGGGGAAGATAAACAGAGTGTGTGTGATGTCCTCTGGTCTAAAGTAAACATGTTTGTCTCCAAAGAACCAATCAGGAGCTGAAAGGAAGCGGCAAAATTGTAGCTGCCGTTGGCTCATCTTTCTGCAGCCAGAAGGAAAATCAAATGTAATAAGAGATGAATGTGTGACAAAAATAGGAAAGGTAGTGAAAGCACTTGATGGTAGGAACCGGAAAAAAGTGGAGGCGAATTGAAAGCCAAAGTAATTTGTTCTGCAATTGTCCATGCATACATTGCAATCATGCACCTTATTGTCCTTTTACACACACACACAAACACACACACACGGCCCGAGCGAAGTCATGGTCGTGCACCATGGGCTATGATAGGCTGCGTATGATAGTATTGCACCGCTCTTCTCGCTTTGCTTAAAAGCTTATGTGCCTCTCAACCAACCCTTCTACCTTTATTTATTTTGAATTAATGTTTGGGATTTATTGTTAACTATCTTTATGAGTTGGAATATTTTCCTGTTTGGATTATTTGTTATGCAGCTAGGTCCTGTGAAAAAGGCTATGTTTACACAGTATTGGCCAAGACATTCACGTTGGTACAAAACGTCTAATGGTGATCTTAGGTCTTATTTTACCATTTCTACTTCTGTGGATGTTTGACGTCATACGGCGACAGTGGTTACAGTACGGTTTAAAGGGAAAGGACTTCTCCCTTTAAGTTTCAGATATTATCTTAGTTTCCACTTGACAACAACTCAGGGGTTCTGTCTCAAAATCAAAGCATATAACAATTTCTGCAATGTTAGAACGGCGAGAACTCAGGAGTCTAGTAAGAGGACATTATCTGTGGCAGTCAAGCAGCCTTGTGAACCCAGAATGCACTTGGGCCTGAAAATGCCATCTCCAGCGATGACTGTGCACTGAAGGGTAGGCTTTGATTAATTAGTTTGGAGCTTTGAGTTTTTCCACTGTAGAGAAGTATCCTGCGCTTGCTGTCTCAATGGGACGGTTGATATACACCCTCTGGCATATTGTAAGCTGTGAATTTATTTATTTTTTAAGATTTGTAGCTTTCACAATTAATAATAAAGCCTGTTATTCGTATTGTTATAACACATTTGATTCATTATTCCATTCATATGTGACATTGACAGAAGGTTGGCTCCAGAGGTTGTAGTAGAGTAGTCATGGGAACATAGGCACACTGCACAGCACTAGGAGACGTTTGGTAACCAGGTCAGCGCTGAGTCTGTCATTTAACTCAGAGGTCTGTTCTGCTTTCCAAAGCCAAATAAGTATTTGCTTAACAAGGTATTATCTCTCTCACACACACACACACACACACACACACACACACACACACACACACACACACACACACACACACACACACACACACACACACACACACACACACACTGTAGGAGCCATGTTTGTGGTTTCATGGTTTCTGATTTCTGATTTAGTTTTCATTTAAGTTATGACCACAGTTTGCAAGCCAGGAAAAGAAAATGGTTATTTATTTATTTATTTTGACACCTACCTGCTTACGTCATTTATCAGGTGGCACGTAACCCCTCCCCCTTGACTTGCCGGCGTACCGGCTAATTGAATAAATAGTGGGTTTAGTTTGAGGGTAGCGTGATAGCGAGGCGGAAAAGTTTCCGACCACATACTCCCATATTCCCGTAAAGGTATATCATGTATTATCATTCCTCATCCTTTGGACTGTAACAGAAAGTAAACCGGAATTGTTCTGATTAAAACACCATTCACATGAACTTTCTGCGAGTGCTTTTTCTGGAACAAGTGCGTCGGGACCCTCGCCATTCACCTCGCGTGGCAATATCCAGAGCAAAGATTTGCCACTTCACACACACACACGTCTTTATAATAGGTGCTATGTTTCAGCTATAACCTTGAAGAGTTATCAATGGGGACTCTGTCAGGCTCTAATTCACTAGTTCTGCCCAATGGGAAGAACTCCTCTGCAATTTACTTTGATTAATTTACAACACGTCTGTTGTTGCCATGGCGCTGTGGGAGACGGCTGCCTCTCCAGTAGCTCTCCCGTTTTTTAACTTCTTTCTACTTATTGTGTGTTTAATATATATACTGTACTATACTAAACTATATACTATATACTATAGATACTTCTATTCTATTTCTTTCTAAAAATGCAACCAAGAGCCAGCTCTCTCACTTACTCAAGAGAGGAACTACTGGCTTTGCAAACAAACGGACAAACGGACAAAACAAACAACAAACAAACAAACGGACGGGCTGGGATACGACACCCAATCCCAGCGGAGCTGAGGAGGAGACCCAGGGGCTGCAAGGCTGGAGCTAAGATAAAGGCTGAGCTAGCGGATAATCGTAGGCGCTACAAACCATCTATTCCCTCCGTAATCATGGGGAATGTGAACTCGCTGCCGAACAAGATCGACGAGCTGTCCGCGCTGAACAACCAACGGATCTACCGTGACAGCAGCTTGTTCATCTTTACGGAGACATGGCTCAACCACCTTGTACCGGATGCTAACGTGGACCTGCTGGGATTCACTGCCGTGAGAGCCGACAGAGACACTAAAGCGAGCGGAAAAAGCAAAGGTGGGGGTCTCATAATGTATGTCAACAACCGCTGGTGTAACCCAGGACATATCTCCGTAAAGACAGTCTCATGTTGCCGGGACCTCGAGCTGCTTGCTGTTAGCCTGCGGCCATATTATCTGCCGAGGGATTTTAGTCATGTGATCACCGTCTGTGTTTACATTCCTCCGAGAGCGGACGCAGCCACTGCCTGTGAGAAGATACACTCCGTCACAGCAAGGCTGCAGACACAGCACCCTGAGGCATTTATGATCATCTCTGGGGACTTTAATCACGTAACTTTGGATTCTACTTTGGCAGTTTTTCACCAGGTTGTAGACTGTACTACCAGAAACAACAGGACAATTGATCTCCTCTATGCTAATTTGAGGGATGCATATAGAGCGACTCCCCTCCCCCCACTAGGGAAGTCTGATCACAACCTGGTTCACCTACAGCCACTGGACATCCCACTGGTCCAAAGACAGCCGGTGACAACTCGCACCATCAGGAGGTGGTCCCCTGAGATGGAAAGTGCCCTGAGAGACTGTTTCGATACCACAGTATGGGATGTGTTGATCGACCCGCATGGTGAGGACATAGAGGTGATGACACACTGTCTGACGGAGTACCTCAACTTCTGCGCAGACGTGGTCTCCCCTGTCAGGACTGTCCGCTGCTACCCTAATAACAAGCCATGGGTAACGCGGGAAGTCAAGGCTGTCCTCAACAAGAAGAAGGCTGCCTTCAGGAGCAGGGACAGGGAGGCCATGAAGGCAGCACAGAAGGAGGTGAAACACTGTGTGAGGGAAGCTAAGGACAGCTATAGGAGAAAGGTGGAGCAGAAGCTGAGGGAGAACAACATGAGGGAGGTCTGGGAAGGTGTGAGGACCATCACAGGTCACAACACAAAGACCAGAGCTACAGGGGGGACAATGCAGACAACGGAGAGGGCGAACGAGCTGAATGACTTCTTCAACAGGTTCAACCAGCCCTCGTCCCCCCCACCACCACCACCACCACCATCACCACCACCCCCACCCTCACCACAGCCATCTCTCCTTCTTCCCTCTACACACCTCCCCCCAGACACCACAACATCCCCCTCCTCCCCCCCCACCTCAACACAATCCCCGCCTCACATCACCATAGACCAGGTCAGAGGACAGCTGAGGAAGCTCCAGCCCAGGAAAGCAGCAGGACCAGACAAAGTGTGTCCGAGACTGCTGAAGACCTGCGCTGCAGAACTGGGAGAGCCGCTACAACGGATCTTCAACCTTAGCCTGCGGCTAGGGAGAGTGCCCACGATCTGGATGACATCCTGCATCGTTCCGGTTCCGAAGAAGAACAGGACCAGCGAGCTGAATGACTTCCGACCGGTGGCACTCACTTCACACCTGATGAAGACGTTGGAGCGGCTCATCCTCAACCTCCTCAGACCCCAGGTACAACACGCCCAGGACCGCCTGCAGTTCGCGTACCAGCCAGATGTTGGTGTGGAGGATGCCATCCTCTACATGCTACACCGAGTCCACTCCCATCTGGATAAGGGAAGCGGCACAGTGAGGATTCTCTTCTTGGACTTCTCCAGTGCCTTTAACACCATCCAGCCCCCTATGCTTCACGACAAACTGAACAGGATGGGAGTGGAACCCTATCTGGTGAACTGGATTGATGATTACCTCACTGACAGGCCACAATACGTCAGGCTGAAGGACATCACGTCTGACACTGTGGTCAGCAGCACTGGAGCCCCCCAGGGTACAGTGCTGGCCCCTCTTCTCTTCACCCTGTACACCTCAGACTTTTGCTACAACTCTGAGCTGTGTCATCTACAGAAGTACGCCGATGACACAGCCATCGTTGGGTGTATTAGGGGTGACAGAGAGGAGGAGTATCGGAGTCTGGTGGGGGACTTTGCTCTCTGGTGCCACACTAACCGGCTACAGCTTAACACCTCTAAGACAAAAGAGCTGGTCATTGACTTTGGAAGATCCAGACCAAGTCCGAGACCAGTCCTGCTAGACGGAGCTGAGGTGGAGGCTGTGAATTCCTACAAATACCTCGGGGTCTGGCTGGATAACAAACTGGACTGGAAAACACACACCAGCTACCTGTATGGGAAGACACAAAGCAGGTTGTACTTCCTGAGGAGATTGCGGTCATTCAACATCTGCAGCAAATTGCTGTGGATGTTTTATCAGTCTGTGGTTGCCAGCGTCCTCTTCTACACTGTGGTGTGCTGGGGAGGCAGCATAAACAAGAGGGACACCTCCAGACTGGATAAACTGATCAGGCGGGCTGGCTCTGTGGTCGGCATGGAGCTGGAACCACTGGTGACGGTGGCAGAGAGGAGGACACTGGACAAACTGCTGGACATTATTGACAATGCCAGCCACCCCTTGCACACTGTCATCAGCAACCAGAGGAGCCTGTTCAGTGGAAGGCTGCTCCTTCCCAAAGTTAGGACCAACAGACTAAAGAACTCCTTTGTCCCTCATGCCATCACACTATACAACTCCTCACTCGGAGGGAAGTAGGAGGAAATAGAATAGAAGTAATAGAGTAAAGAGGAGAGATATAACCTATTCCACTGCTTAATTTGAACTGCTAATTTATTTAATTTGATTTAACTGTCAGCCACCCCTTGCTCACCGTCATTTCATATATGATATATTGGTAACACTTTATAATAACTACACACAATTCATAATTTATTAAGCATTTTTTACCTATTTGTTAATGGTTTGTTCACCATTAGTTATTTATTGTTCATACATAACGTATCATTAGTAAAGCATTTCTTCACACAGTTATAAATGGGTTTGTTCATAGTAAATAAGCCTTCTAAAAAACTATTAAATAATGGTTTGTTCACCATTAGTTATTTATTGTTCATACATAACGTATCATTAGTAAAGCATTTTTTCCACACAGTTATAAATGGTTTGTTCATTGTAAATAAGCCTTCTAAAAAAGTAATTTTACCATTATTATCTAGGTACTTAGGAATGTATAAGGCCGGTTAAAACCTGGAAGTTGATGATTAACAGACTATCTAGACCTACATTTGTTCATGCCTTAAATAAAATGTTATGATTTAGAAATAGGCCTCAACTAATAGCTGGGGTGTTAATACATATGTTACAAATACTTACCAATTAGGTTATCCATGATTAATTCATGAGTTACTACAGATTAGTTGACTACATGGTGTGAGCCCATCTAAAGTGAGCACTTTCTATGCTTTACAAAGCATTTATAAATGAATTGCAAACATAACCTGGACACAAATATGTATTATTCTATTTGGACATGCCTTCAGAACTATGCCTACGGATAGTTAGTGTTACTGCATCTTTAACAAGCACTTAACAACACTTCAATTCATGATTAACTCATGAGTTACTACTGATTAGTTGACTATATGGTGTGAGCCCATCTAAAGTGAGGACTTGCTATGCTTTACAAAGCATTTATAAATGAGTGGCAAACATAACCTGGACACAAATATGTATTATTCTATTTGGACATGCCTTCAGAAATATGCCTACGGATAGTTAGTGTTACAGCATCTTTAACAAGCACTTAACAACACTTCAATTCATGATTAACTCATGAGTTACTACTGATTAGTTGACTATATGGTGTGAGCCCATCTAAAGTGAGGGCTTGCTATGCTTTACAAAGTATTTATAAATGAGTGGCTAGCAGATACCAAAGAGACACAAGTTAAAACAAAATATTATTTTAAGAAAAGGGAAAGAAGCTATGTGCTGAAGTGCTGAAAACGTACAAATATTTATTTTAAACTACATAAATTCTTCTTTTCAACAAAGAACACACAACAAAAAAATACAGATAAAATATGAACAGTGGTATTGTACAGAAAATGTAAAAATTACTTTACAGGAACACTTGTAAAGCATAATACAAAATGCACATAATTATTTCTTTTTCAGTGGTAGCAGCTTACCACTGGCTTTAAGCGTGTTGACTGCGTCAACTATTTCTACATCGCCTAGAATTGTCAAGGCACAGTGTTCCGCAAATGCTTTCAATTTTGTGGAATGGGTATACGTTTTCAAAGCTTCCTTGTACTGGTCTGGGGCAGCAATGGAAAGCTCGGCGATTGGTGCATTGACCACCACTGTATTACGGTCAACACCGACCTTTCGAAATGCCCCAGACATGGTTCCAAGCCTCTTGTAGCATTTAAGAATCTTTTTGTACCGGGCCAAAGCCTGCTCGGGATTCCGGGCTGCAATTAAGAGAACATACAATTAGTGCTATCTATAGTAGGAGTTTTGTCATTTATATTACTGTACTCATACTGTACTCATCTTTAACACACACACACACACACACACACACACTATCTCCTTGCACACACACACACACACACAACGGCAACTATGCTCAGTATGTGTTGCCGGTGAGAGGCAGGAGAAGCTACAGTGGTGGAATGCCCACACACACACAGGGTGAAGGAGCACACACACAGAGTGAAGGAGCACACATACACAAAATCTACTTCCCCACACACACACACACACACACACACACACACTACACTACACTACACTATGAATCTAGTGTGGCTTGTCAGCTACACACTTAAATCTGATTTCAATCTAGAATATGAGATGACCACAAGCTATTCCTCTAAAATTCACTGTGTGAGTGCTAGAAACAATCACACAAGCAATGTCACATCATATGGGAAGAGCCAGCTTGGAGAACACAACACAGCGAACCAGGAGTGATCTAGCACCCAGGTGAGTGGAAAGTGGTGAAATTAGTATTTCTAACCTCTTTGCAGTGTTTTTTCCATTTTAACCCTCTTGGATAGCTTCTTTCTCCCTTTCCCCTTCTTCTTCCTCTTCTTGTCCCCTGAGGATGAGCTGTTGGATGACTCTGAGTCCGTACTCTTTGAACTCATCTCGGAGGAAGCTGAGTCCAGTGTAGAGACACTACTGGAACCGGCAGTTGCTTTGGGCTCATCTTTTTTAAGAGCTGTTTAAAAAGATTAAAATACAAACATAAAAGTCACAACACATAATACATAACAACACATATGTGCACGCATACAATGCACAGCCAGATCCTGCAAGTTCATGGTCCCACTTTTTCCCCCACTACTTTTTAAAGTAATTTTAACACTAATGTGAATGTTAAAACAACAATCACAATACTAATGTAAATTGTATTCGGGAGATATGCGAATAACAGGTACACAAACACACGCAGACTGAGAGTCAGACGTTCCTTTCATTAATTGATAGATGTAGCCTGCTGCCAAGCAATAGTAGTACTATTTCCGATGAAAGCAAAGACTGCCTCTTAAACCAGAACCTTACTAAGCGAAGACTTTAACATCATGAGTTTGCGGTTGTGTGTTAATAACAGCAGTTCAATAACCTGATGGACTGTGGAAAGGGAATGTGTGAATCTGCTAATATGGAGGCTTTGACTTTGGCCCAAAAAATCATATTCGAAGTTCGTTTGTTTATTAATATTAATATTCGAATATTTATTAATACTATTTTGACCATTAAATGCCTTCAGTAAGACCTGGGCTGAATCTGAATACTTAGTACATGCTATTTCTGTTCAGTGTCTACTACTTCACCGTACTACAGCTATGCGTAGAACGCCTCTGAAACTCCACCGGACGTTTGGATATGACGTATCTCCCCTCAGATGCCGGCAAAATTACCTTGATAAGTTACCTGTTTTCCGTCTTGTCATCGTTGCTATTAAATTAAAAATGTCTCTTTTTACTTAATTACTTACTTTACTTTTTTAATCTCTTTTCTTCGCCGCTTTCTACGACGTCTTTCTAAGCCGCTGTTAGTGTCGGGTCAGCCATCTCTTCTTCGTTCGTTACCAGACTCCGGTTGCATTGTGGGATAGCGTAGGGACCTACCGTTGTATACTGTGGCGGTAGTACGCATTCTTTAACGTTTTCCATACTACACAATGCGTACTGAGCATTCGGACGCGCTATATTTGTGGTGTACTACAAAATGCATACTATAAGAATGAGTATTCGGATTCAGCCCTGGATTGGGTTTTGCGAGGTTGGTTTACCGGCGTTGCTATGGTTACCGGTCTTGCGTGTTCCAACGGTTTATTAGGTTTCTAATAAATCGCTGTCTAATCAATACTTCAGTCACTGCCTCTTCCGTGGTCATTACAATATTATGAATAGACTGCGTCAGGTAATCCGACGTCTCTCCCTCTTGGCCTGCCCATAACAGGTTCGAATATTAAGGGCTGCCTAATATTTGTTCGAATTTTGATTTATATTTTGATATTCGAATTATATTCGAATTACGAAGTTCGAAGTCAAAGCCCACATTCTTGGACCACTCGGCAGATGACTGTGGCGGACTGGAGGCGAAGAGGACACGCAATGCCTTCCTTCTACCCTACTAAAAACAAACCAACACTTTGACTAAACATTTTGTTGGGAGACTTGCCGGATACTAGTTGTTCCTTGAGGAAATCTCTCTCCTTGGTCAACTCCTCTATTTTCTCAGTCATTCTGCCATTCCATTTTCTTTTTGCACATCTGCAACTCATGTGCTTTATTGTTTAGTGCCAGCTGTGCTGTGGGGGCTGCTGACGCACCTAAAAGAAATACATATGTCATTATTGAATGAATGTAGAACATCTAATTCAAGTCAAATCACTGGACACTGGACAAATCACAGGAATTCAGTAAAATGTCTTTCTTCTATTCAAGCACGGGTTTCATAAAGTAGCCTATAAAACATTAACTGTTAGCCTATTAAAGTAACCTCATCTGACAGAAAGAAATTAAACTAATGGATTTCAGTCAATTTCCTTTTCTAACGCCTGTATAGCTTATTGTTCAGGTATGCAGTGTGAAATACTATACAATTAGTTCATTACAGACTGCATTCAGAGGTTTTCATTCGGTTATCTTATACTGTCTTTATAATATGTTCACAAGATTAATTTGGTTTGCTGAAATCAGGAGAAACATGCTGAATTAATTTGTTGACGTTCCATGGTAGTTAGGCTACAGTAAACTCTCACTTATTCATTAAATTGCTGATGCAGTTCAGTGCCCCCGCATATGAGTAGCTAGCTACTATATGTGGCTGTACTGTATAAGTAGCTAGCAAGCAATCTACCTCATTGTCAATCAATGTGGGTTTAAAAAAAAAAAATATATATATATTTATACTAGAGCCCGTCTACTAATCATATTAGACATTCTCTGTTTATACTCACCAACACTGCTGCCTTCCGCTTCTGTCTCCTCTACATGTTTTTTTCCTCTGGTCTGTATCCGTTTTCTGTTTGCCATTATTACTGATACTGTCCAGCAACTGGAACAGGTGGCTATATCACTATAGAATAAGCGCGAAACCTTTCTTTGTCCCACGTTGATGACGCTATTCCTACTTAACGCAGGCGTTAGATTATGTGGCAGCACGATCCTGGCGGCATCATTCACCAGTGCAATGACAAGATTCAGCAGTGTGAGAAACCTTCTACATCAGGAAGTCTCTAAACAAAATGCTTGGAAGCTTATTAAGTGGTTTCAGAGGAAGAAACTTTTGAGAAGAAAAATGAAATGCAGTAAATGCTATCATGGCATGGAGCTGAAGAGAAGAGGAAACAGTGTGGACCAATATGCTTGGTAAGAAAGGGATAGCTGAGATGAGATACATTCAGTTTGAATAGCATGATATGCTTTTTTATTGTAAAAAAACGAAGTAATTTATTTCTTCAACTTCATATGGGACTAGACTGAGCCTACTTGGGGTGCACATGTTGCACACTTGAAGAAAGTAACTCTAAACAGTGTGCTGGGAAAGATTGCCTTCATTTATTTACACATTTACACATATTTCAGCTCACTTCATAAGCAACGACTGCTTCCCTTTTCCTTATCATGTATTTTGTAGTTTATAGTAAAATATGGGGACATGTACAATTGTGCTGATTGTATTTTAATTGTATGATGCACCTCTCTAAATAACAACGACGGTATGTTACTGTTTGTTAGGATCTGTCGACGGGCTGCACATTACAGAAAGCCCACACAAAAATCTGTGCGGCATAAGTCAATGTTCAGTCATTCAAAGGTCTCTCTGAAAAATTGGATGCAATTCATGTACAGGTAGGTAAGCAATACATTTGAGTTTTAAGAAATCACCTCGCCATTCTGTTAATGTAATTGATTATGGAGCCATACTTTTATTAACTTTTTATAGTTTTACCTTTTTATTTTAATTGATTACTATTTGTTTTGTAGCTGAACATGTTTAAGCCTACACTCAATGTATTATGATTGCATTATTATTCGTATTATTGTAATGTATGTGCTATTGTTGAGTTAACATTATATTTGTCATTGCTTGTTATTATTGGCTATGTTAGTACTTTTTAGTGTTATGTGTTATGTGTAAGGTTAACAATAGGTATATAATATAACCACCTTTATACAACCCTATTAGCAAAAATAACTACAAATGTTATTCCAAGGAATTACCAGTGCATGACAATGCAAAAGTGACTTAACATGTCATTGAAAGCTAAAACAGATAATGCGTAGAAAGACTGTTGTGTTGCTAGACATGGTGGCTGCTAGGTAGTAGAGACAGAGAGCCTTTAAAGTTCAGCAGTTAAGTGAGCAAGGACCTTTTGAAATAGCACCATGCACTTGAGCAGAGGAAGTGTAGAAAAGTAAAACACACAGAGAAAAAGAGCCTATAATTTGAGTACTTGAAACATGCAAAGCATTTTCTTTTTAAAAATAAATAAAAGAACAAAATGAATAGTATAGAGTGCTCGGTTAATATGTGCTTGGTTGTCTGAATATGATGTTAACCACATTTCTATGTTGAAGGTTCTCGAATTATTTTTGGGTGCCGTCACGGCTGTTGATGTTTCAAACAAAACAGAGAGCTAGCATATTCAGCGGACAGGCAGCTAGTGGATCGTTAGGAGATGATTGCTGTATGTGACAAAATAAATGTTCTAGCTAAGAAACTGCGTAGCAAGACTTTAAGCCAGTCAAGCTGAATTAATTATTGAAGAAACAATACAGTGTATTGTTTTTTTTTTTGCTGGTCCCTTTGATTGTGTTAAATGTATTAACAGTACAACATTTTTTCGATTTACCTTTGAAGATTTTCACAGGGTCTTAGACTTAGACAAATTGACATGATGGAAGACAGCATTGCAGCCAGTTCAGCCACTCTGACAAATGGCCAAAAAAATAAGGGAGGCATGTGTGTTTGCGATGGAGAGGTTGAGGAGGCGGACACGTCAGCAGATTGGTGGGAGAAGGGAGTTTGTAGCTATTGATGAGAGCCATTTTCGACACAAACGAAAGGTATGTTTTTAGCTTTAGTTTACAACATTTTGATACTTGTGAAAAACAGTAGTTAATCTAGTTATTTTTTTATAGTAATATGATTGTATAATAGTAAAATATATAACTGATTATATCTGTATTGTTTTTTTCCTGTATAAGTATGGAAGAGGAAGGATGGCTGGTGGGTGGAGACGGCGGAAGTGGGTATTTGGGATGCTTGGCGTGAATGGAGAGGCAAGGAGGCCAGTTTTGCGCCTTGTGGAGAAGAGATCCAGGGGGCACCTCGTGCCTTTAATAGTTCACCATGTCAGACCAGGGACATCAATTATAAGTGATGAATGGCGTTCCTACCGTGTACTCTCAGGGCTTGGGTACCACCATCATACTGTGAATCACAGTAGGTGGTATGTTGATCCGCGTACGGGGGCTCATACTCAGCACGTGGAGAGGGCCTGGCGCTCTTACAAGGAGCAGATATGGAGACTGAGGGGCAATCGGTCAGAAAGTCTGCTCTCTGACCATTTGACCCTCATAGAGTGGAACGAGTGGCTGGCGAAAAAGCACCACCATGGTGCATTTGGTCGGCTAATGCACGACATCTCAAAAAAATATAAGTAGGCCTAGGTAGTTTTAATGAATTGTGCATGCATGTGTTTATATTGTTGTTGGTTTATTTTATGACAACATAAGTATGCATTAATTGTATTTTTTTATTTATTGTAATTTGCCTTTTTTTAATGTTTGTTCAATACCATTGTTCATAGCTTATTTTCAGTTCATTTTTTTCCCCCTGGGGTATGATCTTAGTCACTGTTTAAAAACACAATTTGTGTTGAAAATAATTATAATGTATTTAGTTTTAAATAAATATTTGTACGTTTTCAACACTTTGACAATTCTTTCCCTTTTCTTAAAATAATACTTATTTGACTTGTGTCTCTTTGGTATCTGCTAGCTTTTGCCACTCATTTATAAATACTTTGAAAAGCATAGCAAGTCCTCACTTTAGATGGGCTCACACCATGTAGTCAACTAATCCGTAGTAACTCATGAGTTAATCATGAGTTGAAGTGTTGTTAAGTGCTTGTTAAAGATGCTGTAACACTAACTATCCGTAGGCATATTTCTGAAGGCATGTCCAAATAGAATAATACATATTTGTGTCCAGGTTATGTTTGCCACTCATTTATAAATGCTTTGTAAAGCATAGCAAGTCCTCACTTTAGATGGGCTCACACCATATAGTCAACTAATCAGTAGTAACTCATGAGTTAATCATGAATTGAAGTGTTAAGTGCTTGTTAAAGATGCAGTAACACTAACTATCCGTAGGCATAGTTCTGAAGGCATGTCCAAATAGAATAATACATATTTGTGTCCAGGTTATGTTTGCAATTCATTTATAAATGCTTTGTAAAGCATAGAAAGTGCTCACTTTAGATGGGCTCACACCATGTAGTCAACTAATCCATAGTAACTCATGAATTAATCATGGATAACCTAATTGGTAAGTATTTGTAACATATGTATTAACACCCCAGCTATTAGTTGAGGCCTATTTCTAAATCATAACATTTTATTTAAGGCATGAACAAATGTAGGTCTAGATAGTCTGTTAATCATCAACTTCCAGGTTTTAACCGGCCTTATACATTCCTAAGTACCTAGATAATAATGGTAAAATTACTTTTTTAGAAGGCTTATTTACTATGAACAAACCATTTATAACTGTGTGAAAAAATGCTTTACTAATGATACGTTATGTATGAACAATAAATAACTAATGGTGAACAAACCATTATTTAATAGTTTTTTTAGAAGGCTTATTTACTATGAACAAACCCATTTATAACTGTGTGAAGAAATGCTTTACTAATGATACGTTATGTATGAACAATAAATAACTAATGGTGAACAAACCATTACCCAATAGGTAAAAAATGCTTAATAAATGATGAATTGTGTGTAGTTATTATAAAGTGTTACCCAATATCCTTTTTATTCCCACCAAAATGTTTGTTCTTTAACCAAATTTACATTTCAATGGGTCCTATTCTTGGGCTATGCAAAACCATTGGCTGATAAATATCTTTATGGGACGGGCATTCTGGCCACAAACTCACACAAACAGCAGACTTTCCTTTGGTTAAATTCCTTTGTTTTATTGGACTGTATTTTTGCAGCTTCACGTAAGTAAAATGGCTAAAAAATATGTTAGGGTGATTATTAGAATGTAAATATTTTGTTATTTTGGAATACATTTGATTTGATGGTGGAAGTGGAAATAGCGTGTGCACCTTACGAAGGCACTTCTTACATGTTCATAAATGAAAAATAACGACTGTTATAAAGTAACTAAATGTCTTTTTGAAGTAAAAATGTAAAGTTTGGACCATTGACATGTATGCAGGGCCGTCGTAAAGGGGTGAAAGGTGATGACGATTCTAGGGGCCCACAGCCCAGGGGGGGCCCACAAAAAAAAAAAAAAAAAAAAAAAAAAAAAATTAACTACCAGCCCATAGTACTAGCCCCCCCCCCGTCCCCCCCGTCAACAATTGCTCCTTCCACCCCCCCCCCCCCCCCCTCCCCCCCCCCCCGTCAACAATTGCTCCTTCCACCGTCCGTCAACAATTGCTCCTTCCACCCCCCCCCCCCCCCCCCCCCCCCTTCAACAATTCAGCGCAGGGGGGCCCATCAGTACTTGTATAGTATGTATGTACATATGGACGTAAGTGTGTGCATATATGGATGTATGTGCTTCTGTGTGTGTATGTATGTACTGTGGCAACCCCGCGCCGGCGGACCTGGAGGAAACCTGTCAACGCTCTGTACAGCGCCCTCTCTATGGACAAGTATTCCTAGGGAGATACATCCCCTTCAACACGGCTGTAACCGCCCACCAATCAAGCAGGCACAGACAATCATGGGGATTGAGATCACCTCGGGGAAGGCGGCGGCAGAGGAGTATTAAAGGCCGAGCACACGGCAGTCAAGGGAGATAGACGCAGAGGCGAGACCAACATGCTTTCGCCCTAAAGGTGCGGCCACACCAGACGCGTATTTCGCGTACTTCGCGTATGAAATCGCCATTTTTTCCATAGGGAACCATTGGTTTACGCGCGTATTGCGCGTATGAGGCGCGTATATGTACGCGCTATACGCGCGTAAAGTGCGTATATCGCGTATATCGCGTACATTTCAAGAGTTCAAAAAATTGAACTTTTTACGCTCATACGCATGACGATTAGCCGTATTGCCCAATCAGCGTTGAGCTTGACCCGACGTCACTGGCAGAGAGTAGTGAGCTTGGACAGAAGCATACGGCCGACATCTTTCTTTATTCTGTGTGGAAATAGTAACATAGTTACGCCATTAAATGCTTTTATGGAAACATTTCTAGCGAGAAATGTGCATTTTACTTTCATAATGTTCGCTTGGTGAATGTGAAGGATGTTTGGTTTGATAGTTATGACGAAGAGGGAACGCTCCGTTCACTTGCATGGACAGAGTCTCTGGTTACTAAGCAACCTCAACGTCTTGGCGGACTATTTCTCTGCTGATCAACACTACAGACACTACACGAACAGAAATGGAGGTGGATCAAAATATCATCGTCGCCGTGTGCGGCCGTCCTGTCCTGTACGACACCACAATGGTGTCGTACAGGGACAGGAACAAAACAGAGAGGGCGTGGGTCGACGTGGCAGAGGATATTGGCGTTCCTGGTAAGATCAGTGAATAATGTGTGTGTGTATTTTGCTTGGCTTCAGCTATCGGTTGTGTTCTACTATGAAAAAAGTTAGTGCCGGTTAGCGGTAGCACCAGTTAGCAGTAATATTAAGTGATACTACTACAACAGACTGTCCCGCTTGTCAGGTTACACAACTTAATATGTATATATGTTCTTGTCAGTGGACAGGAGGTGGAAGTCACTCAGGGACAGGTATAGCGCGTATTGCGCGTATTGCGCGTATGCGACCATTTTTGACACAAAATGGTCAAGCAACATTATACGTGCGTATCTCGCGTAAAAAGTACGCGAGATACGCGTCTGGTGTGGCCGCACCTTAACGTGTGGAATGCTTTCCCCTAAGAATAACTGAAGGACGCCGGGAGCAACATTCGTGCCGGGCACCAAGACGGACCTGGCCGGAGAACCCCCACCCCTTTTCCCCATAGTGGAAGTTGCCTTAGTTAATTTATGATTTTCCTCATTCTCCTGAGCGGTCCTGAAATAAAACCCTCATTCCGACACCGGGCTTGAGCGTCCTTTATTGGGAATCCCAGCCACCGACCACTGGGGTTGCCACAGTACTGTATGTGTGTATCTATGTATAACTGTTAAATGTATGTGTGTGTGTGTGTGTGTGTGTGTGTGTGTGTGTGTGTGTGTGTGTGTGTGTGTGTGTGTGTGTGTGTGTGTGTGTGTGTGTGTGTGTGTGTGTGTGTGTGTGTGTGTGTGTGTATGCATGTTTTCTCATATGTTTTAACTTGAACATTTCAGAATGCCACCAGCATAAAAAGGTCACCTCAGTATGCAGGGTGTGACATCCAGACGACACTGATGCAAATGACGAAGAGGCAGATGAAGATGTTAAAGTGGACAAGGAAAATCAACAACCCATTGTCGCGTGGACATTGAGCCCCAACAAAATAACACACCCTGCCCAATGGCAGCTATCACCGGCTGAGAAAGATAAGTCCCAATCCTGATTCTTCTGCAGTGGATATCTCCTGTGAGGCTGTGATATCTTCCCTCAGCCCACCCAACCCGGTATCACGCCAAAGCGTGAAATAGAAACGTTGGTCCACCTCGCAAGGCGTGTTCAGTGTCACGTTTTGCCTGACCAAAGTGTGAAGGGTACACGCTTTCTTCTAAATGAATGGAGGAATAGCACCAACAGGTAGCGAGACGTTCTCCCAGCATTTGGTGAAATGGTTACATAGCCTATATTAATCTTTATTATATGAATGGGAAATGCAATATTTTAGGACAGATTCACCGTTAAACGTGTTTCTAATAACATTTCTAGCGAGAAATATACTTTTGACTTGTAAAATCTTCAGTCAGTGAATGTGTCTGATCTTTAGGCCACGTTTATACATAGCAGGGTATCTATGGGCGGCAGAGTAGGGAGAAGGATAAAGCCATGCAAGCCAATCAGAATCCTCTGAATCAACAACAAATAACACGAGCGACATCCTGTTCCTTTCAAAACAACAGTTTAATTCATTTTCACAACTTACCGGCTCTCGTTTTGAAGAATAATCACCGCGCCATTCGTTTCAATGGGAATCGCGACGGTCTATACTTTCAACAAGTGTACATATTCAAAATTTGAAATTCGTCCCAGCAGTTATACAACAGATACTATAGGGTCTATAGCACATGACCGCGTTTTCTGATTACAGTTTAATGTAACAGCAACTGCAAATTAACCACACAGAGATAACCATGGCAACTGGTCAAACAAATGTTCATTTTGCGATTATTCCGCGCGTGCATCTGCGTGTTGATGAACAAATAATCCCTCTATATGGCACGAGGTTCGTTCGTGTGGACAGACAGAGGGCGCTCACATGACGTTTAGCATTTTCTGGCGCATAATGTGACACTTGAGCACCTAAAACCCTGTTTCTCCAAATTGACAGGACAACAAATAACCTGCGTTATCAGAAATCCCCACATTGGCCGGAGTATTAAGAAATAATCGTTTTGTGTGATAAAAACAGGGTTTTTCGTGTAAATGAGAGGCCAAACCGGCCATTTACAACGGTTTTAAACATGTGACATGCCTACGTTTCTTTGGCCTTTTATTTTCAATGGGCCTGCGCCAACGTCACGCGACTCTCATGGTTGATATGGTGGTTGCCATCGACCGCCCCCTCTGCTACAAACATGGCTCAAAATCACGTTGACCTTGGAATATATTTTCTGCAGTTTATACTTGTAATTAATAAGTTACTTTCGCATGGACAGATTTTAGGCACAAAGCCTATAACTTAATCGTGAAAGCAAAACACCAAGCTCATTGATTTAACGAGGCAGGGTTATTTGAAACAATTAATTAAGTATCGTGTGAGAGGTCATTCCTCCTCCTGAGTGTGCTTCCTATTTATGTCAAGTGTACCCCTACTGTCCACAAGCATCCCCCCCCCCTTCCCATATGGATATGGAGAATTGTTGCCTCGTCCCAGTGGTGGTGGTGTCATATTCATGAAATAGGGCATTCAAATACACTACAATGATCAATTAGGAGGCCAAAACCCTAAAGGATGCAACAGGTGACTGAGTCGAGTCGAGGACATTAACAAGTAAGCTATAGACCTGGGGTCTCTTTTATATCAAAGATGGCATCAAAGGACGCATACGTTTATCATCTTGGGGACTCCAGCCCTACAGGAAAGGCTCACACAGCATCATCAATTGCTCCATTGAAACGCATTGGCAACAAGTCGTTGCTAGAAATTAATCTAAATTAGTTGACAAGTGATAGAAACTTGTCCATTAGACCTTCAACCAGGGTGCATCTTGGGATTACTCTGTGAAAATTGTGGGTCACTGGAAAAAAGCCGGCCCTTACCCTAACCCTAACGCAAAACCTCAGGCCCACCCCCCCTCCCTACCCTCGGGGCTCGAGCAGGTCAAGTTTTGGTGTGGGGATCCTAGTTAGGCCCTAGAATAAAAGGTATTCAGGTTTCAGGGCGGTAGGACCTTCCTATCTCAAAAACTGTCTTTCCACCCAATTCTGATTCACTAGGTCTTGCAGGCAACACTTCTGAGAGGCTTTATCCAAAAAAACGTCTGTAAGGGCTAGAACTCCAAATCTCGTATATGTCCTTCTCGGGACCGGAACAAGGGGCGTGTCCTCCAACAGTAGAGTAAATGTGAATAAGACAGAGGTTAGTTTCTAGTCCACATTTTTTTTGGGATGGAGTTGTAAATTTGTGCCTTAAGTTGTGCAGACACAGCTGTCCTGTGGACACGTTTTTGAAGTCTGGGGTCAAAAGGAGCCGGCCCCACGCCGCTAATGAGATAACAAAAAGTTAATTTGCCTTTCTCTCGTAACTTTTTGTCATTATTAAAGAGAGGCCTGATTCTCAGATGTGCATGTTGGATGGCTAGGGTGTAGGTCTGGGAAGAACTTCAGGGCAAAATCTTGCTGGGTGAGGTGCAACGAGATGGAGCACTTGCTGAGTCATTTCTTGTCGGGCTGGAGACCCCCAAGTTGATAATTGTATGCATCCTTTGAGACCCCCTTTGATATAATAGAGACCCCAGGTCTATAGCTTACTTGTTAATGTCCTCGACTCAGTCACTTACAGTATGACATAACTTCCTTTGGGGCTCCGGCCTCCTGATTGATCATTGTAGTATATTTGAATGCCCTCTTTCATGTATGGGAAACCACCACCACTGGGACGTGGCAACAATTCTCCATATCCATATGGGGGGGGGGGGAGTGCTTGTGGGTACACTAGACATAAATAGGAAACACACTCAGGGGGAGGAATGACCTTTGACACATGATTAGCCAATCGGATAAATAGGATTGTTGTTTTGATGAATCCATAACTAGATAACCTCCATAACATTTTAGAAAAAAAATCTCCCAATTGATATGTAATTGTTTAATATTTAATTAATCAGATATTAAAATATATATGTTATATATGTATAAATATACAAATATTTAGTTATAATATTATAAGCAGACCATAGATTTTATTAAATTATCGTTATAACAAGATCTGTATCCGACCATTTAAAATCCACTTCCACCAATGTGGAAGTGGATTAACCAACGTCAGGTATAACCAGACAATATTAAAAATCTTTTAGGGCTGTCAAATTAACGTGTTAATTTCGATTATTTAATCACAGAAAAAATAACGAGTTAAAAAAAATGAACGATTAACCTCGCTTCTATATTGCCCTTTGATCCGGTGCCTCATTTGCGTTGAAACAAAATGGAGGCAGACGAGAAGACGCTGCTTGGCCCCGTGAACGGAAAATTCAAGTTTAAACAACTCCCAGACGGAACTGTAGATAGGAACACCGTTATCTGCATCTCTGTAGTAAGGAATTTTCCTATCACCGGAGTTCATCCACCCTTAAATATCACCTCAGCGCAATACATTTGGTAGCAAGCTCGCAGGTACGAGCTGCCACAGCCCATGAAGCTGGCGCTAGCAGCCAGCCTCCTTAAGCCACACGACTCGACCAGGCATTCAAGCGAGTGAGATGGAAATGTTATTAATTTGATCTTAAAATGCACCGTATTTGAATGAAAGACATGTTTTAAATACAAGAGACATTGACAAGTCTATTATGTCTATTATTCATTGAATCACTCATCTGCCATAATTTACTTGAATTAAATTATTTTGAAATACTTTCTCTGAAAAATGTAAATATGCGATTAATTTAGATTAATTATTCACACAGCCTGTAATTAATTAGATATTTTTTTTAATCGCTTGACAGCCCTAAAATATTTATAACATAAAAACTAGGCTACATAACAGCATATCATGCGGTTTAAAAGTCAGCCTCTGCTGGCCCACAGCTAGATCGTCGCGTCCCTAGCAACCTGACGTTGTTGAAACATGCTAGGGAGACCATCAAGGAGCCCGCTGATACTGTGAGGAGACCATCCTCAGTGGGTCCACCAAACAGGGTGCCAGGAAAGAGACCATCTGTACCCCCAATCGGATGTTCACACTGACCTATTCCCACACATGCCATCAGACAAACAGGTGGATGCAGATAGGCTACTGCCCTGAAGGATTAACCACCACCTCACGCAGCGAGGCCACCTTCATCTTGGCTTTGTGTTCGTGGCACGACAAACAACAAGGCTGAACACTGGGACTGAGAACAAACAGATTTGTTCACCCTTTTTCTCATTTTGTTTTATTAATAATAGACGTAAAAAATATGTCACTGTTATGACTGTAAATAAGCAATCCACCCTGAAACCGAACCCCTAGTGGTGCATTTGATCAGACCGTGTGAGATTCTGCTGCCAGCTCGGGCCAACCCTGCAATATTACAACATTATCCCAAAAATGTTTTATAACGTAAGTAATTAGAAAATACTTCCATTCTCCATCAGAGGCCTCCGACAACAGCATCTGCAAATGTGTTCACTGCCTGGTTCTCCGTTAAGAGGTGGTTGGAGAGAAGCTGTTCACCTCGGCTAGCCTTAATAAAGAACACAAAGAGAATCACATGACGATGCTGAAGTCTAGAGAAAACCTGAAGCAAAATTAGGCCTTTTCTTTTATTCATTGAGGCAAAGAAAAACATTTTACGGTCCAACTGATTATTAAGTGACACTATTGGGCTGTGCATGGCTTGATCTCACCGAGCCACCGGGTTCACACAATGCCCCTGATAGCTCCTTTCTCTCCCTCTCTGTTCCCCTCTGTCCCTGTCCTCTCTCTCTCTCTCTCTCTCTCTCTCTCTCTCTCTCTCTCTCTCTCTCTCTCTCTCTCTCTCTCTCTCTCTCTCTCACTGTCCCTTGCCCTCCCTCTCTCTCCCTCTCTCTTCCTTTATCTACCTTTCTATCTCCCTCCCACTTACCTTTCTCTCTCTCCCTTTCTCTTCCTCTCTCATCCTCCCTCTCTCTCCCTCTCTCTCAGCCTCCATCTCTCTCCCTCTCTATCCCTATCTCTCCTTCTCTCTCATCCTCACTCTATCTCACCCTCTCTCTCATCCTCTCTCTCTCTCCCTTTCTCCCTCCCCCTCTCTCTGATCCTCTCTCCTGTCTGATCCTCTCTCTCCCCTGTGAGCAGTGAGCTGGTCCAGTGAGCTGTGGTCTATTGCAGGCGTAGTTTCAACAGCTAAAGGGTCACTCCTCAGCCCAGGACAACGCGGCTAATCCTAGCTGACACATTTAGCGGACAATTTAACTGGCAGACCTCCAGCTGTTTCCCCACACTCAAGACAGGAGCGCTCGTCCGTCTCGTGGGCATAATTAACCCTTTAATTATGGAAATATGCGGCGGGGAAAAGGAACAACATGAGCCTCCTTTGCGTCGTCCCCTCTGTGAAGCAGATGTGACGGCCCGCCCAGATGTGACGGCACGCCTGGCTGACTCTGGCCCCCGCCCCGTGGAGCGGATGATGACATCACGCAGTGGCCCAGGGGACCTTGAGACCGGAGCCGTTCAAGAGTAGAAAAGGAAACGAGTGAGGACACTTCAACTAATAATCCCCTCGGCTCCCCTCCCTGAGCCCTTAGCAGCCATGTTCTCCCTCAGTTTGCTCTTAGCGGCCGCCATGTTTTCCCTCAGCTAGCTGCTAGCCCCTGCCTGTTAACGGGAAATGGTTCAGGGTTCTGTGAGCCATTGTTCACCCCTCGACCTCTCCTCTCTGCTCCTCCTACTCTTTAAGGACTCCATCGAGGAGCAGCACCTTCTCAGCCGTTCAGCGGTACAGCAGGTGATCACTGAGCCGGGAGTGCGGGGGGGAGGGGGGCCGGAGACCCCCTGACGTCTCGCTGACAGCGCTAGTAGATCACTGGGAGGAGGAGTTTAACTCAGGGCCTTGGTGAACATACAGCGATTGGATTCCTTTCAATGTTACACACAATGTGTTTGTGTAAGTGCAGCAATTGTTGCGTTTCTTCATCTTCATCCATCATTGCAACAACGATAGATACACATTTGAAGAGTAATGATGGCAGTAGTATCTCCATTTTCTACAGTGGGTGCCCTGCTTCAATATTGTAAATGTCATTTGTGATGGATGTGAATTGAATGGCTCTTGGGCGCCGGCCCAGCAGAGAGGCCACGCCTCCCACCGACTCAACGCCGAACTCTCGTTCAACACAGGCCAATTCTTCTGGCCTGCTTTCTTTCCTTCTCCTCCCCTTTGCTCTTTTCCTGATCGGTCTCCCTGAATCAGATCAGCGAACACACAACGTCCATTAACCCCTGATAATCTTCATGTAAATCATTCGTTATGAAAGCCATAAATAAATAAAATACATTTGGGCATCGCCATAATGAGCACAGGGCCTCTGACATTTACAAACTGGAAACACAGCTGGGAGGTAAGCCAAAACAAATGTGTGTGTGTGTTTGTGTGGGTGTTAGAGAATGTGTGTGTGTGAGCGCGCATGTTTGTGTGTGTATGTGCAACCCGGTCTCACGAAAAGTCGTGACACTGTCACGTTATTTAATCTATTGAAACGTGTTCAGGATCACGTATTTTCAAAATGTTCGTGTTTTAAAGCACAAATTTCAAACCCATGTATTTCAATTGGAAGTATTTGTCGTGTCACCAGCACGACTTCCAAACTAAGGTTCTGTGCAGGAGCGTTCTCCCTAATGTCCCTTAAGGAGCTCCGTACAGTACATTTATTGTTAAAAATTGTGAACAATATGACAGCTTTAGGCCACCCGTTTCTACTTTCACCTTTGATTCTGAGAAATTGTGACAATTCACGGATATAGGCTATTAAATGCAGGTGCGCTGCTCAGGCAAACCGCAAAAGAAAAAAGGGTAGCTGCTTAATCTTAATCTGAATTGTATGTCTTGATGTTGATCTAGCCATAGATCTATTGTCTTGTTTTTGGCTATGTGAATGGAAGTCCGCGTCGATGCCTCGCAAGTCCAGTGTCGCGAGCGGACGTGACATCTAGAAGTCATACCGTATAATAATGGGTTATCATTAATATTGATGCGTAGGGGTTGATTATAACTCTTGTTTATTGTTTATACCACAGTCTGGGGAAATACTCGTATTCTGATTGGCTGCAGGGTGTGTATTATCTCCTGATATAGGCTACAGACACCTGCTAAGTAGTTCCAGTCAGTGTTTAGATTCTCTGTCCGAGCGTTTTTACTTTTATTTTATCATTATCATAAATTAGCCTAATCTGAGGAGAAATCTATGCCATAAACAGAAATATTATGGGTCTTTATTACACGGGTCTTCTCAATGCCGTGGAACGCTCCGTTCACTTGCATGGGTCCGGGGATATCTCGGGATTGGTTTCTTTATTAATCGAATGGGAAATGCAATAGGTCTATTTTAGGACCGAATCACCGTTGAACTTGTTTCTAATAACATTTCTAGCGAGAAATATACTTTTTACTTGCATAATCTTTAGTCAGTGATTACGTCTGATCTTTAGTTTTATAGTTATTAGGAAGATTTTATCGGCTCGCTCGCATGTTTCAATGACGTCAGGTTGCTAAGGACGCTGCTTTCGCTAAACTAGCACACACACACACACACACACACACACACACACACACACACACACACACACACACACACACACACACACACACACACACACACACACACACACACACACACACACACACACACACACACACAATGCATTTCGCTGCAGATATTCCCTCAATTATTATTACTTTCAAAACGTTGGCCAAGGTGGAATATCCTTTTTATTTGGGCTGCTTCTAGGACATTTTGGGTGGATTTTGAACGGTATGTGGGCGGGACGTTTTTTGCAGGACCTGGCAACCCTGCGCTGTTGCCCGGGGTGCTGAAATGCTCCGGAACAGATCTGGATCCACTATGGCCAAAAGACTTGTATGCCCCCCCCCCCCCCCCCCCCTTAAATAAATTCTATGGCAGAATAAAGAATAAATTCATACATTAACATTCAACTTGAACATGTGTTTTTACAGTATAGCGTGGTGGAAGGCTGACGTATGTTGCCCAACCCGGAAGTGAGCGTCGCCCTGGTTTCCCTTGACAAAAAGCCAACGGGTTTTTCCATTGGATTTTGGATTATTGCAGAAAAATTAGCATCTTTGAAGCACCTCCTCAAAAACTGAAAATAAATAAATAAATAAAAAGATCTGTGCTCCAAAGAACGAAATGTAAACCAATGCATTCTGAATAATAATAATAATAATAATAATACATTTAATTTAGAGGCGCCTTTCAAGACACCCAAGGTCACTTTACAGAGCATATAGTCATCATTCAAAACTATGTAAAACAGACTAGGAATAAAAGAAAAACAGAGGTTAAACATGAAGAAGAAGAATAATTAATAACACTCAAAGACGCCTACAGTGAAGGGGGGACCTCACTAACCACCACCAATGAGTAGCACCCACTTGGGTGATGAATGGGAGTGTTTCTCCGATTTTTCCATGCTACACAGAACGAAATGTAAACCCATGCAAATAAAGACTTCATGTTCATAATCATTTAAATATCATTAATCTCCTGAGTGTGTCGAGTGGTATTCTATTTTTTTCAACGGGGCTGCATCCAGTCACTTGACCGTCATGGTTGCTATGGTGGTTGCTATCGACCGCCCCCTCTAATCCTTACATGGTTCTAAAAACCACGCGGCAAAGGAGCTGCCGTCCATTGTGTTGTTTTTGTCGTAAACTAGGGTCAGATGGTTAAAAAATAGACAGATATTCCAAGGTATCCTTAAAAGGCAGCTTGGATGTTTTTATTTTGTGCAGTTTAGACTTCTTCTATAACCTATTTTTGAACGCAAAACACCAAGCTCATTGATTTAACGAGGCAGGGTTATTTGAAACAATTTATTGAATAAATATTTATGAGAGGTCATTCCTTCTCCTGAGTTTGCTTCCTATTTATGTCTAGTGTACACCCCTACTGTCAACAAGCATCACCCCCCCCCCCCCCCCCCTCCCCATATGGATTTGGAGAATTGCTGCCACGTCCCGGTGGTGGAGGTATCATATATATGAAAGAGGGCATTCAATTATGCTACAATGATCAATTAGGAGGCCGAAGCCCTAAACTTAAAGGAAGTGATGCAATAGGTGACTGAGTCGACAACATTTAAGTAAGCCTTGGGGTCTCTTATATATCAAAGGGGGTCTCAAAGGACGCATATACGCTTCAACCTGTGGCTTACAGGAAATGACTCAGCAAGTGCTCCATCTTGTTGCACCCACCCAGCGGCTCGCTTGCAAGATTTTGGCCTGAAGTTCTTCCCAGACCTACACCGTAGCCATCCAACCTGCATATCGGAGAATCAGGCCTCTCTTTAATAATGACAAAAAGTTATGAGAGGAATACACATGAACTTTTGTTGTCTCATAAGCGGCGTGGTGTCGGCTGCTTTTGACCTTTTGACCCCAGACTTCTGAGGGAATAGCTGAATCAATTCATTAGTCAATCAGAAGTATGTAAATATCTTCCCGGTGTCGTAAGAGGGCGAACAAGGTGTCCTTCAACATCTACGCTTCCAGGCGATTGCAATGGTGCCACACATGAGCAGTATCGAACATGTTTAATGGTAGTAATTTGCTGTCGAAATTGGAGGCCTTAATCAATAATGAGCAGCTATTGATTTACTTTCCGATAGAAATTTGTGACAAATGACATATTATTTAGCATCTACACGTTGAGCTGAGTCCAATGACACCAAGCATGACACTCTAGCAAATGTATTTTACATGGTACATATGGTCTAGGACATGATCTCGGTGTGGCAAGAGGGCAAGCTTGATCTCATTGGACTCAGCTTAACGCGTAGATGCTAAATAACATGTAATTTGTCAAGAATCTCCATCGGGAAGCAAATCTATAGCTGGTCATTATTGATAAAGGCCCCCAAAATCGACAGCTAATTACTACCCCGAAACATATTCAAATATGATCATGTGTGGCACTGTTGCAATCGCCTCGAAACGTAGATGTCAAAGGACACCTTGTTTGCCCCCTTACCCCTCCGGGAAGATATTTTCATACTTCTAATGGATTGATTCATATTTTAAGGTTCTCGGAGTGAGACTTTAGGCGGCTGCAGCAGAAGTGTTGAGACGAAAGATGATATCAAGACATTTATAGAATATTCCGATTCACATTATGATTCTTCGTCATAACTATCCGACCAAACATCCTTCACATTCACTGAGCGAAGATTATGAAAGTCCAGGCCCCCACTTCCTGCACTCGGGTTCCGACTGGGCCAAGTTTCGGGCAGGAAGGGCCCTCCGGGTCCGACCGGGCCAAGTTTCGGTGCGGGGGTCCCAGTTTGGCCCTAGAATAAGGTATTCAAATTTCAGGGCGGTACGACCTTCCTATCTCAAGAACTGTTTTTCCACCACATTCTGGACCATTAGGTCTTGCAGGCAACACTTCTGAGGGGCTTTGTCCAAATGACAGTCCATTTGGGAAAACTTTTTTTCTCTAAGGGCTACAATTCCAAATCTCGGATATGTCGTTCTCTGGGCCCCGGGAAATGTGTGTAAACATTTCAGTATCCCTAGCTATCTCGAAAAGGCCGGAAAAGGGGCGTGACCTCCATCAGTACAGTAAATGTATATAAGACAGAGGTTAGTTTCTAGTCCCCATTTTTTGTGGGATGGATGTGTACATTTGTGGCTTAAGGTGCGTAGACACAGCTGGCCTGTGGCCACGTTTTTGAAGTCTGGGGTCAAAAGGTCAAAAGGAGCCGGCACCACGCCGCTTATGAGGTAACAAAAAGTTCATGTGTCTCTCATAACTTTTTGTCACTATTAAAGAGAGGCCTGATTCTAAGATATGCATGTTGGATGGCTAGGGTGTAGGTCTGGGAAGAACTTCAGGCCAAAATCATACAAGCGAGCCGCTGGGTGCAGGTGCAACGAGATGGAGGGGGGCCTGGACTTTCATAATCTTCGCTCGGTGAATGTGAAGGATGTTTGGTCGGATAGTTATGACGAAGAATCATAATGTGAATCGGAATATTCTATAAATGTCTTGATATCATCTTTCGTCTCAACACATCTGCTGCAGCCGCCTAAAGTCTCATTCCGAGAACCTTAAAATATGAATCAATCCATTAGAAGTATGAAAATATCTTCCCGGAGGCGTAAGGGGGCAAACAAGGTGTCCTTTGACATCTACGTTTCGAGGCGATTGCAACAGTGCCACACATGATCATATTTGAATATGTTTCGGGGTAGTAATTAGCTGTCGATTTTGGGGGCCTTTATCAATAATGACCAGCTATAGATTTGCTTCCCGATGGAGATTCTTGACAAATTACATGTTATTTAGCATCTACGCGTTAAGCTGAGTCCAATGAGATCAAGCTTGCCCTCTTGCCACACCGAGATCATGTCCTAGACCATATGTACCATGTAAAATACATTTGCTAGAGTGTCATGCTTGGTGTCATTGGACTCAGCTCAACGTGTAGATGCTAAATAATATGTCATTTGTCACAAATTTCTATCGGAAAGTAAATCAATAGCTGCTCATTATTGATTAAGGCCTCCAATTTCGACAGCTAATTACTACCATTAAACATGTTCGAATATGCTCATGTGTGGCACCATTGCAATCGCCTGGAAGCGTAGATGTTGAAGGACACCTTGTTCGCCCTCTTACGACACCGGGAAGATATTTACATACTTCTGATTGACTAATGAATTGATGCAGCTATTCCCTCAGAAGTCTGGGGTCAAAAGGTCAAAAGCAGCCGGCACCACGCCGCTTATGAGACAACAAAAGTTTATGTGTATTCCTCTCATAACTTTTTGTCATTATTAAAGAGAGGCCTGATTCTCCGATATGCAGGTTGGATGGCTACGGTGTAGGTCTGGGAAGAACTTCAGGCCAAAATCTTGCAAGCGAGCCGCTGGGTGGGTGCAACAAGATGGAGCACTTGCTGAGTCATTTCCTGTAAGCCACAGGTTGAAGCGTATATGCGTCCTTTGAGACCCCCTTTGATATATAAGAGACCCCAAGGCTTACTTAAATGTTGTCGACTCAGTCACCTATTGCATCACTTCCTTTAAGTTTAGGGCTTCGGCCTCCTAATTGATCATTGTAGTATAATTGAATGCCCTCTTTCATATATATGATACCTCCACCACCGGGACGTGGCAGCAATTCTCCAAATCCATATGGGGAGGGGGGGGGGGGGGGGGGGGGGGTGATGCTTGTTGACAGTAGGGGTGTACACTAGACATAAATAGGAAGCAAACTCAGGAGTAGGAATGACCTCTCATAAATATTTATTCAATAAATTGTTTCAAATAACCCTGCCTCGTTAAATCAATGAGCTTGGTGTTTTGCTTTCAAAAATAGGTTATAGAAGAAGTCTAAACTGCACAAAATAAAAACATCCAAGCTGCCTTTTAAGGATACCTTGGAATATCTGTCTATTTTTTAACCATCTGACCCTAGTTTACGACAAAAACAACACAATGGACGGCAGCTCCTTTGCCGCGTGGTTTTTAGAACCATGTAAGGATTAGAGGGGGCGGTCGATAGCAACCACCATAGCAACCATGACGGTCAAGTGACTGGATGCAGCCCCGTTGAAAAAAATAGAATACCACTCGACACACTCAGGAGATTAATGATATTTAAATGATTATGAACATGAAGTCTTTATTTGCATGGGTTTTGCATTTCGTTCTGTGTAGCATGGAAAAATCGGAGAAACACTCCCATTCATCACCCAAGTGGGTGCTACTCATTGGTGGTGGTTAGTGAGGTCCCCCCTTCACTGTAGGCGTCTTTGAGTGTTATTAATTATTATTCTTCTTCATGTTTAACCTCTGTTTTTCTTTTATTCCTAGTCTGTTTTACATAGTTTTGAATGATGACTATATGCTCTGTAAAGTGACCTTGGGTGTCTTGAAAGGCGCCTCTAAATTAAATGTATTATTATTATTATTATTATTATTATTATTATTATTCAGAATGCATTGGTTTACATTTCGTTCTTTGGAGCACAGATCTTTTTATTTATTTATTTATTTTCAGTTTTTGAGGAGGTGCTTCAAAGATGCTAATTTTTCTGCAATAATCCAAAATCCAATGGAAAAACCCGTTGGCTTTTTGTCAAGGGAAACCAGGGCGACGCTCACTTCCGGGTTGGGCAACATACGTCAGCCCTCCACCACGCTATACTGTAAAAACACATGTTCAAGTTGAATGTTAATGTATGAATTTATTCTTTATTCTGCCATAGAATTTATTTAAGGGGGGGGGGGGGGGGGGGCATACAAGTCTTTTGGCCATAGTGGATCCAGATCTGTTCCGGAGCATTTCAGCACCCCGGGCAACAGCGCAGGGTTGCCAGGTCCTGCAAAAAACGTCCCGCCCACATACCGTTCAAAATCCACCCAAAATGTCCTAGAAGCAGCCCAAATAAAAAGGATATTCCACCTTGGCCAACGTTTTGAAAGTAATAATAATTTAGGGAATATCTGCAGCGGAATGCATTGTGTGTGTGTGTGTGTGTGTGTGTGTGTGTGTGTGTGTGTGTGTGTGTGTGTGTGTGTGTGTGTGTGTGTGTGTGTGTGTGTGTGTGTGTGTGTGTGTGTGTGTGTGTGTGTGTGTGTGTGTGCTAGTTTAGCGAAAGCAGCGTCCTTAGCAACCTGACGTCATTGAAACATGCGAGCGAGCCGATAAAATCTTCCTAATAACTATAAAACTAAAGATCAGACGTAATCACTGACTAAAGATTATGCAAGTAAAAAGTATATTTCTCGCTAGAAATGTTATTAGAAACAAGTTCAACGGTGATTCGGTCCTAAAATAGACCTATTGCATTTCCCATTCGATTAATAAAGAAACCAATCCCGAGATATCCCCGGACCCATGCAAGTGAACGGAGCGTTCCACGGCATTGAGAAGACCCGTGTAATAAAGACCCATAATATTTCTGTTTATGGCATAGATTTCTCCTCAGATTAGGCTAATTTATGATAATGATAAAATAAAAGTAAAAACGCTCGGGCAGAGAATCTAAACACTGACTGGAACTACTTAGCAGGTGTCTGTAGCCTATATCAGGAGATAATACACACCCTGCAGCCAATCAGAATACGAGTATTCCCCCAGACTGTGGTATAAACAATTAACAAGAGTTATAATCAACCCCTACGCATCAATATTAATGATAACCCATTATTATACGGTATGACTTCTAGATGTCACGTCCGCTCGCGACACTGGACTTGCGAGGCATCGACGCGGACTTCCATTCACATAGCCAAAAACAAGACAATAGATCTATGGCTAGATCAAAACATCAAGACATACAATTCAGATTAAGATTAAGCAGCTACCCTTTTTTCTTTTGCGCTTTGCCTGAGCAGCGCACCTGCATTTAATAGCCTATATCCGTGAATTGTCACAATTTCTCAGAATCAAAGGTGAAAGTAGAAACGGGTGGCCTAAAGCTGTCATATTGTTCACAATTTTTAACAATAAATGTACTGTACGGAGCTCCTTAAGGGACACTAGGGAGAACGCTCCCGCACAGAACCTTAGTTTGGAAGTCGTGCTGGTGACACGACAAATACTTCCAATTGAAATACATGGGTTTGAAATTTGTGCTTTAAAACACGAACATTTTGAAAATACGTGATCCTGAACACGTTTCAATAGATTAAATAACGTGACAGTGTCACGACTTTTCGTGAGACCGGGTTGGTATGTGAGCATGCATGTCTGTGTTTGTGTGTGTGTGGGTCGATTTCTGGGTATTTAATGTTAACGCCCACATCCCCCGACACACATCCACAGCTGTAACTGGTACGTGCTCTTTTGAAAGACGCATGTGCCTGGAGTTAACAGTTCAAATACGCATGTTAACGTCGGAGCCCGCTCAGATTCAGTTTAAAATATCGTTAACTTCCCCTTGGTGAATCCTAATACTATTGAATTGACTCACAGCTTGGTGCTACGTTCTGACAGCTTCTCCAGCTAGCTTCCTTATATACAGTGTCTACAGTACATTTACATTACATTACATCACAGTACATTCCCCAGAACCTTTGATAAATATGATTTTCTTGTGCACATTTCTTCATTTGCATTTGTCTCCCAGGTTGTGGCTGTGCCCCATTAGACAGCCCCTCTTACCAGCTGGGATCCTCACATTAGATTATACATCTTCCAGATCTGCTTTTCTGTACATTTAGAAGGAACAATATTTAAACCCCAACAACCTTGTTGATAGTATACTGTTCACGTTCTGATCATTACAAACACATGCCTTGTCTCTGGCACTGTTCCCTCATGTTTCAAGTACGTGGTTGTCCAGCCGTTGCTTAAAAAACATAACCTGGATGTTAATTGCCCAAATAGCTACCGTCCCATATCGAAACTACCATTCATTTAAATAATTCTGGAAAAAGCAGGCCTCTCTCAAGTATTGCCATTTCTCAACTTTGCCAATGTCTTGGAGCCCTTTCATTCTGGCTTTAAGGCACACCACAGCACTGAAACGGCTTTGCTGAAAGTGTCTAATGACTTACTCCTCACGCTAGACACAGGTGAGAACGCCATCTTAGTCTTATTAGACCTCAGTGCTGCCTTCGATACAGTAGACCACCCCACTCTTCTAGCCCGTCTCCATCAGTGGGTTGGTATTAGGGGCTCAGCTCTGCAGTAGTTCTCCTCCTACCTCTCCCATAGATCATTTTCAGTGTCCATAGGTCAGCACTCCTCCTCCTCTGCCCCTCTGTCTTGTGGAGTCCCCCAGGGGTCAGTCCTGGGTGTAATCCTGTTTTGTTTATAAATGCTTCCACTGGGGAATATAAGAAGAACATACAACCTGTCGTTCCACTTTTACGCCGACGATTAACAATTGTATCTCCCTCTGAGATCCAAGGACTGCCTTCAGAGGCTCCTAGAGTGTCTCAAGGAGATAAATGACTGGATGGGGGATAATTTCCTCCAACTTAACAATAGCAAAATAGAAGTTGTCATCTTTAGCCCCTCCAAATTAGAAAAAAAAACATCTTCACTGACCTAGGTAGTCTAACCCCTTTCATAAAACCATCTGCTAGATATCTGGGTGTCATTTTTGATTTGGAGCTATGCTTTAATGAGCAATTCTCCTCCGTCGTGAAGAACAGTTTCTACCAGCTCAGAACCATCTCTAAATATAAAGCACTCCCTATAATACCACAATCCTGAAATAGTTATCCATGCTTTCATAACATCCAGGCTGAATTACTGTAGTCTACCTTGGTCTCCCTCAGTCCCTTATGTTACGCCTCAAAATAGTTCAAAATGCAGCAGCAAGACTTTTGACTGGGTCAAAAAAGTGGGAGCATATCACACTCGTTCTTGCTTCCCTTCACTGGCTGCCAGTAGAACAAAGGATAATTTTTAAGACCATTCTTATGGTGTTCAAAACCCTCAATGGTCAGGCCCCATCTTATATATCAGATCTTTTACACCCCCACTCAGCCGCTAGGTCCCTAAGATCCTCTAATAAGGGTCTTCTCCACATCCCCCGCTCGAGACTCAAACAAAAAGGTGACCGGGACTTGGCAGTAGCTGCTCCGCGCTTGTGGAACCAACAGCCACCCGACATACGTGATGCCCCTTCAATTTATGCCTTTAAATCAAGGCTCAAAACCCATCTGTACAACCTTGCTTTCCCTCCCCATTAACTATCTGACCTCAGCACTACTGCCGTTTGTGTGTGGATGTCCGGGTTTTATGCCTTTTATTTTTATTAAAATTGTATTCTAATGTTGTTTGTGTTATTTTGCCTTCATGTTTGCCTACTGAATGCACTATGTACAGCACTTTGGTCTGTGCAAACTGTTATAAATGTGCTTTTATAAATAAATTGTACTTACTTACTTTGCTTACGTTACGTTAAGTAACTGAGTCATGCTTTAAAGGTGACATATAATACCACCAGGTGTGAGTGTGATAAGCCGTTACAAGCCGTTTTGAAAATCGACCTCTTCTGACACCACAAGTAGGCGTATCCACCTAGATGTATACGGGATAGATCAGTCTACCAGCCTACACAGTGGACTGTAGCAAACGACTTAGAGACTAAATCAGCGCGTCTCATATGGGACAGGGGAAAACAATGTTTAAGTAGCCTAGGTAACGGTGTATTTACCTTGATTTAGGAGTTCCCAATACGACCTTCTGGAGTCAATATGAACACTGTGTCTACACACGTGGCAGCCGTTTGCTCTTTGAAGATGTCTTAACTGACCCTGAATATAGACAGACAGACAGACAGACAGACAGACAGACAGACAGACAGACAGACAGACAGACAGACAGACAGACAGACAGACAGACAGACAGACAGACAGACAGACAGAGAGAGAGAGAGAGAGAGAGAGAGAGAGAGAGAGGGAGGGAGGGAGGGAGGGAGGGAGGGAGGGAGGGAGGGAGGGAGGGATGGATGGATGGATGGATGGATGGATGGATGGATGGATGGATGGATGGATGGATGGATGGATGGATGGATGGATGGATAGATAGATAGATAGATAGATAGATAGATAGATAGATAGATAGATAGATAGATAGATAGATAGATAGATAGATAGATAGATAGATAGATAGATAGATAGATAGATAGATAGATAGATGGATAGAGAGAGAGATAAACTGGCAGTGGAGGAAGAAAGGACAGCTTTGCAATGATAGTGGAGCCCAAGGGGGAAGAGGAGGACACTATGGCTCTTTGGTGTTATTGTTGTTGTTGTTGTTGTTGTTGTTGTTGTTGTGATGGTAGAGACAACATGGTACCCTGCTGCCATGCGGGCTGCATGTAACATCCAGCAGATGTGGGTTAGGTGAGATCACACCTGTGGGCTGACTCACAGGAGGAGGTTCTAATGTGGCTCCTTTGATGAGGACTGGTGCCGGGGGCGCAAACTGTACTCAGCAAGGTGAAGACAGGACGGCAGAGGAACCGGAACCAACTGGGGGGAACCGGGAAAAACCGGGAGGAACAGGGATAAACCAGGAGGAACAGGCAGGAACCGGGGGGAACCAGGAGGAATGCACCGCGAGCGCTGGTAACCTCCTGGTTCACTGTTTAGAGACAACCACCTCTATCTGTCAGCTCATTGGTTAAAGACACACGCCTCTATCTGTCAGCTCATTGGTTAAAGATAACCACCTCTATCTGTCAGCTCATTGGTTAAAGACACACACCTCTATCTGTCAGTTCATTGATTAAAGACACACACCTCTATCTGTCAGCTCATCGGTTAAAGACACACACCTCTATCTGTCAGCTCATTGGTTAAAGACACACACCTCTATCTGTCAGCTCATTGGTTAGAGACACACACCCCTATCTGTCAGCTCATTGGTCAAAGCTCCGATACCCGTCTCTCTGTTTGTGTTGTCTCTCATGTACGAGGCCCACAGTGTGAGCTGTTCCCCTCGTGCTGTGTTACCAGCTCGTTCACGTTGCTCTCTGAGTGCAGAGACGCTCTCTGCTGCTGGTGTGTCTGTTGGAGACAGAAAAAAAACCACTGCTCTTAAAAAACACTATTATCATACTCATTATGAAGCTCGTTTACAAGCAAATTACCGCAGTGTAGAGTAACTGTAAGAATTAGACGCCAGCTGATGTTTGACTTGGCCCGTTCACTTACATTGAGCGTGTGTGCTGTAAGCAAAAAAACGCTTTCCAAGCCAGATTCAACCTAATGTTGGCGGGGTAATTAAGGCATAAAAGCTCCTCACACACAGCACTTTCAGAGGGAGGGGGTTGACAGCTGAGTTCAGCTTCAGTCTTCTGTCTGCAGCCAGGAGTCAATACACTCAAGACCTCCGTCAGGTCACCCCCGCAGTCACATGCTACGGACCACAACTGCAGTGCTTCACCCCCACCTCTCCCTGTTCAGGTCAGACATTCTACCGACGCAGTCTGGCGTATATCACACGACTCACACATGTACCACACGGAGCATACACGTACCACACGACACAAACATGTATCACACGTAACATACATGGATCACGTGTCACATACACTGTACATGTATCACATGTCACATACATGTAACACACGCCACATAGATAGATATTAATATATGTCATATAATAATAGCTACATGTTGCATGTGTGGTGGTGGTTAGTGAGGTCCCCCCTTCACTTTAGGCGTCTTTGAGTGTTATTAATTATTATTATTCTTCATGTTTAACCTCTGTTTTCCTTTTATTCCTAGTCTGTTTTACATCGTTTTGAATGATGACTATATGCTCTGTAAGGTGACCTTGGGTGTCTTGAAAGGCGCCTCTAAATTTAATGTATTATTATTATTTATTATTATTATGTAAAGAATATATGAATATTAATAAATGTATTATTATAGTGGGAGGTAAAAGTCTCATGTCTATCTATCAGCATTAACAGATGAAATATAATAATAATAGCTAAAGGTCTCATGTATAGAATATATGAACACTAATAGCTGTGGTGTGCACCAGAGGTATTTATGAAGGTACAATAAAGACCGAGCTCTGAGGATCCTGTTGACCTCTCCGGCTGCGCTGCCTGAAGTACGTCTGCGCTGGGCTCCAGGAGAGGGTCACTGTGTTCACGTGGTCTCTCTCTAAGTGTCTCTCTCTAATGCTTCACACATGAATGAGGTCTGTGTAGGACTACCACCTGGACCTGTTGTGTGTCTAAGCTGAAATAGAAGAACGGATAAAGTGTGAATGGCTGCTAGGACGTATTTGGTCTTTTTGTGGTGTCAGTGTGAAGAGATGAAATGCAGGTACTTGGACCCGGGTCGAGGTAACGTGTTTGGGATCAAGAGTCAGAACATCTCTTTATCAGTGGAGACGCAGCGTTGTGTGTTATCCCTGTTCAGCCCAGGGCTAATGGTAACAGGTTCTGGTGCTTTTGTTGGGGTACAATGTATGTCTTCTCCGTCCAGACGGAGGCCCCCCATGAGGCAGTGGGGGGTCAGGGGTGCAGGGTGTGATAGCAGGGCCCTAACTCACAACAGACTATCCAAGGAACAGAAGAAACAAACCAATAACTGAAACAGACTCTTTGAAGACAAACAACAGCCGACTATAGTCTTTGATTTTTGGTTTTCCTAACCAACAGCAGTGTTGCTAAGTTTGCCGGTTTCAATGAAGTCAGTGGTGTGTTATTTATGTTACTAATCTTTGCATAGTTATTTTTCAGTGTTTCTAAAATAGGAATAATACAGGTGTGTCTTTTTGATTAGCCTGAGGGAGGAGGAAAAGATCCTGGGTCTCCTCCTGAAGAAGAGGGTTTGCTGTTCTTCTCGCTCAGTGTTCTTCTCGACATAACAAACTCCAGAATAATATGACCATCATATACATACATATATATACAGAGAGTCATATACAAAGAGAAAGACACACATTTAGACGAATGTCTCCACTTCTTCCATTTCCATGGCAGTTTTAATAGTGTTCCGGATCCAGTTGGAATGCTTTGAAATCCAGTTAAGGAATGTTTTGACTCCCATTTGTAAAGGAATTGATTGCAATGGGAAGACAAGAGTGTCGTTGTAAAAGCGGAGATCTAAGGAACCCTTGAACTTCATATAATCCCAGGAGATCGAATCCAATGTGATTAACATTCTCCCGGTGTGTTTATTAGGTGGGTTCAGCGCTACGTGGTGATTGATAGTGCATCATAACCTGGCATCTTCTACACAAAATGCAAATAAATCTTCACTTCGAAAGTGTTTCTGCCGCTATCGCGCCTGTTAAAAACAAGAGCGCTACAGGGAGCGAGGAAACAAATTTATATTGAGATATTCTTCCATGACTCATTTCACTGAAAGTTTAAATTAAGGCACAAGATGGGCGCATACATCAGGACAACTCTCGGCATTCTCGGAGGGAGAACAGGGATCTGCATCTGCAGCCACGGAGAAACGAAAGCGACTGGTAATGGTTTATTTATTTTATTCTGCTTCTCTCTCCGTCACTTAATCTCCATTCAGAGTGCTTCATTAGACGCTTGCTGATGAAAATGGCTTGCTGATAAACTGTCTGTGTGAGCGAGAGACACGGCGGAACGCGCCCTTGTTCACCTGGCCACCATTAGACTGAGGACTGAGGTACTCACAGATGAGCCAGAACCCTCTGATAGATCATCAGTCCATTGATGGAACGCACAGGCGGACGGCCGGACCGGGGGGGGGCGTGGTCTAGCTGGTCCCTTGGAAGGAACAGGAAGTGAGGAAGCCGACAGGAAGTGAGGAAGTTCCAAGGAAGTGTGGAAGCTGACAGGAAGTGGGGAAGCTCGAAGGAAGGGTGAGGTGAGGCCGTCACCGCATGAGGAAGCAGCAGATGGCGGCCAGTGCCACAGGGTCGTTGATCGGTGGGGGGTGGGGGTACTCGGCCGTGGGGGAGGGGGGAGTCATGGCCGGGGGGAGGGGGGGGATACGTGTAAGGGG